>NC_090265.1:56587143-56634643 GCF_040414725.1 Anabrus simplex | reverse complement strand
CGATAGTTCTACCGATACTAGGGTGGCGTATTTGAAAACCTTCAAGCATCACTGCAGTGAGCCGGGATCAAACCCGGTAACTTCGGCTCAAATAGTCAGCGCTATACAGTCTGAGTCACTCAGCCCGACTTTCCTGCTCAGCAATCAGCCACAGTGTATGATATTCTCCGAGGAAACTAACTCATTCATACAGAAGAGTTTCTTTATATCATAACTTACGGGCAGCTTTATCAAACTCCAAGACAATACTACTATTACTAATGGGTTTACATCCCACTAAATACTTTTACGGTTTCCGAAGATGCCTAGATGCCGGTATTTAGTCCCGCAGGGGTTCTTTTACGTGCCAGTAAATCTACCGACACGGGTCTGATGTATCTGAGCACCTTCACATACCACCGGACTGAGCCAGGATCGAACCTGCCAAGTTGGGGTCAGAAGGCGAGCGCCTCAACCGTCTGAGCCACTCAGCCCGGCCTCAAGACAAGCCCGACGACTGAGCAGTTGCGTCAAGACTTGTTAAAAGCCGCTATACGTTGATTAACTCCTACTACATGTCTTAAATTATACTTCCATAAAGTTTCCGTTATTCCCTATTAATAACCAACAGGTTAATGACTTTGTAACTTCTGATCTTTAATTCGTGACGACCGACAGAAATGTACACAATAATTTATAAGTCTTAATATGAACAGATATAGTGGTCACCCCTGTTTTGGAGGCGACTGCCTGTAGTGATGACGATAAATCAAAGGCGGTGGTCGGGCAAGCAATAACTAATCTATGGCAGTGGTAAGTGGGGACGGACAGTGCTAAGTGCATGTCAGCAGCATACAGTGTGAGGGCGTGCCTCCTGCCTGTCATGGGTAGCAGTCGTTAGCACGAGACTGGCGTGCGGGATCACTGTCTTACAGGGGATCAACCTCCAGAAGAACCAAGATTCACGCTTTTCTCATTCTATAAGATTTTTTATAAAACAAAAATATTTAGTATTACTTTCATTGTCGAAATTATTCTTGACGTCCAGTTACGTGAATGATGTACAGTTTAGATACTCGAATGATACACGATTTCTTCGAGGTTATAGTTGGAGAAAAGTCAAACTTATGTACGGAAAAAAGTTGCCCTTCAGTGTTCAGTCACTTTGGACCATAAAGCCCTACTGCTGGAATTTTGTTCCGCAGGAGTTCTTTTACATCCCTGTAAATACACCGACACAAGACTGGCTTATTCAAGCACCTGCAAACACCAATGTCCTCGGTCGGAATTCAGCCAGAAAACTTGATATCAGCCAGCGAATACTTCTACTGTTTTAATCACACTGCCCGGCAATTGAAAGCACTATCAGACTGGCAATCTTTGATCTTCTTCCGGAATATTAAGCCGTGTTAACGTTATAAATATGTCAACGTTTCAACTTCTAGTTAATAGTACTTATCAGTTAACACTGACCGTGAAAATATGCACCAGTATACTGTCAGATTGTCCACCTGTCGATTGTTTGTTAAAGATTCAGAAGTATGTGGCCGCTTTTATCCTTCTGACATGTTCCCGTTATGAGGAAGGAAAGTATTGAAGTCTCTGGCTCCGTGCACGTGCGATGATGTAATTCAAACGCATTCGCCCGTTTCATTTCATTCATTATTACAGATGTGCCGCCTTTGTCTTTAGATATTACCATAGTACTCGCATCTCCTCGGGAATGAAGGACACACAAGGCCATGTGCTTTTACAGACGTTTAAATTTCTCGTCATCCTGATGGGAAGCCGTTAGTACCTTGGCTCGTCATCCCATCTCAACATCTTCCCAGGGCACACATTTCTTTCTCCTTTCTCCTCCTCCTTCACCTTCCGTCACGGAAAACTTTTGATGCGCTAGTGTGACGTTAAACAAGTATAGAAAACCTTCTTTCACCCCCAACCCCCAACAATTACCTATGGTCAGCACAGACTTCACAATTGGGCAAAGAAATAAATGCATGGTATGTTGACGGAAGTTTTTATACTTTTGTTTTCAAAATCCGTTGGCTGTTCTTGGTTCATTCTAAAGGACAAGGTTTTGATTACCGTCAGGAAGTCGGAAGAGTCTGCGATGAGTAACTAAGACGTAGAAGAGAGGGTTTTCTGAACCCAAATTGGCATGTTTGACCCTGGCTTAATACGATTACCTCATGTCGATCGGTAGATTTACCAATACGTAAAATAATTCCTGCCGGAAAAACTTCCGGTACCTCGGTGTCTCCGAAAAGTTTTAAAAGTAAACTTCCACTTCTGGAGAAGCACATGGCTCTGAGGGTCACTCAGAATACAACTGTATGAATATCGGGTTAAATCCTGGCTTCAAAGGTGGACGGACATCGATCTAATCACTCTGTCCCACTTAGTGCTGAAGTTGCGGATAGTGACAGTGTCATTTTATTTACCAATGTTCTGTACATAAATATGATAAGTCTAGCGAAAAAGGCGAGCCCCATATACATATAAAATGTTTCTAAATCCATACTTAAAATGAGATATTATTTACAATACGTACATGCAAAATATACAATTATGCATAAAATCTCGCTACTTATTCACTATTCGACAGTTATCTAATCAACAATTCATTCATTCATTATGTTCACGTTCGTCCTTTCATTCTATTAGTCTGCCCTTCAGTCATTCCTCCACACACTGACATTTAGGTAGAGACAAGTTATTGACGTCCCCTGACAAGTGGTAAATGTTCAGTGGGATTAATATCTACTGTATGGAGGAGAAGGGTTTTCGGAGAAAGACCAGGTGAGTTTAATTGTCTCAATAGAAGGTAACTTTTTTGGAAGTTGACCTTTCCCTTCTGGTCCTTCATGGGGTTTCTTGGCGTGTACAAAGATGGCTTTACATTGATTTTCCTTTCATATTTGTGCTCTGAGGCACACACTCTTAGTGGAGCAAAGACTTTCAAGGAACACTCAGCTCATTCGAAACTGGTATTTCGTTCTTTATGCGCTTCTATCTGTCTGATTTGATGTATTTCTCAGAAATCGAAACAGTTTTGGCCCAAAGTGTTATATATGACCGTTTTTGAGCGTTAAAGTTACGCGTGAACGACTGAATGCACAGAATGTTATTGCGGCAATGGATTTTCATGCCCATGCACTTTAAAAATATTGTAGTCAAGTATATTGCTACTGCTTTTCTTCTCCCAGGTTTTGTTTTCTGTGTAGGGCGCTTAGAAGCTCCACCCGACAGCAGCCTATCGCTCTCTGAGCGTTGCTGCCGTAATGTCAGCGCTGAGACCTCCACGCGTCGACCACAAAACCAACCGCTCCAAACTTCAACGGTCGAAAACAAGCCCTAATTATCAGTTTGAGTCAAAATCGCTTCAATCTCTGAAAAGCTCCTTGTCTCAACAAGGTACCTGTGTAACCCTAACGAAATCCGAGTTTCGAACAAGTCGAGTGTTCCTTTCTTACCACGTGGTGGTGATATTCCCTCCGAGTTTTCCGCACATCTTCAGTAAAACCTCGGAGCGCCTTCTTAACCCCAGATCCTAGTGCATTTGAACTTAGAACTTGTGGTAATACGTCGGAATCTGATTTTCAGATTCTCAAAAAATGAAGGACAATTAATATATTTCATAAAATGGAAACTTTTCTGATATTTTACTAAACTATTAAAAGAGAAGAATATTTCCTCAAATGCAATTTTGATTATGAAAATTTTGGTTTATTTATTCTGCTCTTTAGAGTGAACAGTAGTTTTATGGACTTATTAATTTGATATGTTAATACTGTAGAAATTTTAAATGTCGAAGTCATTGTATGAAATTTGAAAGTTTTAAATTACGTAAGTCAGACTTTTGGGGCTATGTTCCACATGTCAGTACTGTATATAATATACTTCCCGTTGGAAGGGCTACCGGTCATAAAACAGCGCCAGATCCACGCGGGCGATGCACTTCGCACCCGCGACCCCACAGGTGTGAAGAAAAACTGTAGAAAAAGAATAATGCTATATAACACACTTCCATTATTAGAATTATTGAAATGTTCTGTATGCTAAAATGTTGTTATTTCCAAAGTTTGATTTGCCATCTCAGCAGAAAGTGACCATTAAAATATAATGCTAATTTTTAAGCAGGGCCGTAAGTTTGTTTTCTGCTTTCCTGAAAACTTATATATCTGTAGATTTTATCTGCGTGTGCAAAATTTTCAAAAAATTATAACTATGCGAATATTAAGGAACGCACGAGTTTTGAAAAAGAGTTGAAGGAATATATCGTCGCTTAAGAAACAAAACCTCATATGGCACAATGCTCTTCCTGTCCATTATTTTCCTTACGGCTGGTCACGCCTCCTATCCGCATATGGATATGCAGTCCATCAGAACAATTTTCGTTGTGTTCATTCTCCTATGTGTATGTGTAAAGTAAAATCAACCTTAAATACATTATACTATAAGACAGCGTAAATATACATTCATACAGTAAAATGTACGTAAGGTCCATCTTTCCTTATACGTAGGCACAGGAAAATGAACACAACGAAAATTGTTCTGATGGACTGCATAGCCATATATGTCTGGGAGGGGTGACCAGTCTTAAGAATAATAAAAGTTAGGAAGAACTTTGGGGGATACAAGGTTTTCTTTCTTAAGCGGCGATATATAACATATGCATGCAATAAAAAAGCAGATTCCTTTGTCAGTATAAAGTAGTCGTTTTCGCCCTTAAAAAAGTACTAAAAGTAGTAATTATATTTAAAAAATACAAATAAAAGCAACAGAATGCATCTTCCCTTTTGCATCACAAGCTGAATAATAGTAGTTTGCATAATACATAAATAACAATAATAAGGATGATGATGATGATGATGCGGCCCAGAAAACGATACCACATATTGCTTGGAAAGACTATTCAGCAGTGAGGAAAATAGAGATGATTTCTGCTAGTTAAAATCGAGCCTATTAAACACCTTACATAACATTGAAATCAAGTGGTATGCTTGTAAAGGTCTTTCCCTTCCCTGTTTAATTGCTGTTTACTGCACATGAGTAAGACTGTATGATAAAGTTTGATGTACTATAAAACATAATTTTAACATTTAAAAAGAAAATCATAATTTTGTTCGCTACTAGAAAAAGCGAAAAACAGAAAAATAGGAGATATGTGGCATGGTTTCCTGGGGCAAATCTTTACTATAGACATTTTAAAAAGGCAAAATGTATTTTATTTTCAAACATTTTAAATACTTCAATGATTAAGAGAAGCTGTCAAATGTTGAAATATCTGTGTGTTAACTGAGGCATCATATTGCTGTATTTTTCTGTATCCTGGCCACCATCCAGCATCTTCAGGATATCAAGCTTCTATTTTAATGAAAATGTAGAACATTTCTGTCGGAAAGGTATAGTACAAGCCATACAAGTAAGCAGTAAACACTGATATCACTCACCACCCTGTGCTATAAATAGGTCAACCTGGGACGCTCGCTAGTGGAGTGGGTAAAGGACTGGAATGACCAACCGTAAGTTGGTTACCTCGTGAGTTGTACCGTAAGTGCCGCTGCATTTACTTCTAGAGTCAAAGTTCATTGTCAGCAGATCTTGTATACAAGAACACATATGGGGATGATGACCAAGATATCCACAACCCTAAAACGAAGCAACAGCAACAAGTTCTTAGTAGCTGTAGTGACTACCTGGAGAAGCAGGATGTAGTAATTGGCTATGATTGGCTGATTACAGGACACTGTATGTTAATCACCTGGCTCGCTGGCCTGATTCAGTAATTGGCGCTGATTGGCTGGCTACAGGAAGCCTCCTGTTAAGTCACCTGCCAGTGAAATGACCTCACCGCGTGACCCCGCCGACTGACCGAAGGCGGACATAATTGGTAAACATTATGGTTGAAGCGTCTGCTCGCATACAATCTCACAAGACATGCGCTACTTAGGAGCACTTGAGAACAACTAATGCCACCTTCATGCAATTAGGAGTGTGCCCGCGACTGGTTGAGTTTATACACCCGGTACAGGCTGTACGTGCGCAAAGAACAGAAATAAAACGTGGTATGTAAGTCTCTCGTGTGGTTCGCGTCGCGTGGCTGTGATCTTGGATTCGGGAATCCCACGGTTGGCAGCCCTGAATATGGTATTCCATCCATTTTCATTTCCACACCAGGAAAATGCTGGGGCTCACCTTAATTAAGGCCACAGCCGCTTCCTTCCCAATCCTAGCCCTTTTCTTTCCTTCTGTCGCCGAAAACCTTCGATGTGTTTGTGCGACGTTAAACCACAAGCAAGGAAAAATTATTATTATTATTATTATTATTGCGCTTTTAGGGCCGCATTGGACCATTGTAGTAAATTTCTGTCCGGTGTTTTATTATGTTTTATGTTTTTTTCATTTCTGTTCTTCCTGCATTTCTTCATTTTATTTGATCTTCGTTTTCTTTCTCCTTGTGAAAATACCCTTTTAGTTGTTTCTCTTTTCAATTTTTGATAGGAATCTAATTTTACTATTCAATTTATTTAGTTTTTTTATTTATTTTTTAAATCCTCCAGTGGTATGTCTAATTCTTTCATGTCTTATTTTGTCCGACTCGTTGGCTGAATTGTCAGCGTTCTGGCCTTCGGTTCAGAGGGTCCCGGGTTCGATTCCCGGCCGGGTCGTGGATTTTAACCTTCATTGGTTAATTCCATTGGCCTGAGGGCTGGGTGTTTGTGCTGTCCCCAACATCCCTGCAACTCACACACCACACATAACACTATCCTCCACCACAATAACACGCAGTTACCTACACATGGCAGATGCCGCCCACCATCATCGGAGGGTCTGCCTTACAAGGGCTGCACTCTATTAGAAATAGCCACACGAAATTATTATTATTATGTCTTCTTTTACTTCTTCTATCCAGGAAGATTGTTGTTTTTTGTTTCCAAAGCTTCTCCAACATTCTACGTATTAACCTGCCTTGAGGTGTTTTCAATAGATGACCAAAGAATGATAGTCTCTTCTTTCTTATGAAATTCTCTATAGGTTCTGTTTCCTGATATACTGCTGCATTTGCGATTATACGCCATTCTCCACCTTTTTAATGCATTTTCTTACTCTTCTTCTTTCTATTTTTAAAATTTTGTCTATGTTATTCTTTTGCCTTAGTTTAAATAATGTTTCACTTCCATAAGTTATTTCAGGTTGGACTACAGACTTATAAATTTTCAATTTTGTATTTATTGACAAACATATCTTGTTGTATGTATTTCTGATTTTTTGGGTTCTGGATAATTTATTCGTTCTCTCTGTCCAATATTTTTTTTTCATTTAAATTGTATGTCATACTCTCTACAAGGTATTTAAATTGTTTTATACCGACTTCGATAGCTGCAGTCGCTTAAGTGCGGCAAGAGTTCAGTATTCGGGAGATACTAGGTTCGAAGTGTAAAGCTACTGGGTCACTGTGGATCCAGCAGGTAAAGACGAATCTGGCAGAAATTAATATTAATAATGCCACCAAAATTAAAAGAAGCAACTACCGTTCAGTTATCAAAACGAGAGCCTTCCTAACATCCCTTACAGAAGCTAAACACAGTGAGACCAGGAAATGGTCTGAGGAATGCAAAACAGAGTTCAGCAAGAAAATGAAGGATTACTGGGCCAACAGAAAAGCTCTAGGTACCAAGAAGAAAGCAGCAACCAAAATTACCATTAAGAACACCCGAAGCGGCAACAATAAAACAACAACACAACTAAAGCACAATTACCGTGGTCCTCAGGCGGTCCAAACGAACTAAAACAAATCTTCCTGGTGTTTGAATACTGAGGTCTTTCAGTTCATCATCTAAGTTAATTGAGTGAAATATACTGTGAAATGTACTGCGCAGTACATATTGAATGGTTGGAACATTAGGCATTATACCCAGTAAGTATTGCATTCACAGTCCGGATCAATAGCTAAATGATTGGCGTGCTGGCCTTTGGTCACACGGGCCCCGGGTTCGATTCCCGGCAAGGTCAGAATTTTAACCATCATTGCTTAATTTCTCTGGCACGGGGGCTGGGTGTCTTCACCATCATTTCATCCTCATCACGACGCGCAGGTCGCCTACGGGAGTCAAATCGAAAGACTTGCATCTGGCGAGCCGGACATGTCCTCGCACACTCCGGCACTAACAGCCATACGCCATTTCTTTTTTTTCTATATTGTATTCACAGAATATAAAGTCCGACTCGGTGGCTGAATGGTCAGCGTACTGGCCTTCTGTTCAGAGGGTCCCGGGTTCGATTCCCGGCCGGGTCGGGGATTTTATCCATAATTGGTTAATTCCAATGGCTCGGGGGCTGGGTATGTGTCGTATTCAACATTAGAAATCATTCTAGGTAGGGTCCTCATCTTCACAGACATACAGGTTGCCTAATAGGCCGCGTACTAGAAGAAGACCTGCGCCAGGCCTCTCCGGAGGCCATACGCCATTATTATCACAGAATATAAAATGTGTTGTAGTATTTAGAGAATGTCCATGCGCGTTCCCGATCCCGAAGTGCCAGTACATCTTGTAGCTGGTGGGTCACGAATCCCATATAGATACATATTAAGGTGAGCGTCTTGTGCTATTTTACTCCCTCCCATTCTGTTTGCATCTGTTCAACATTCCTAACATTAAGTACCTTGCACCTTTGATGTTCTTGACTGCGTCCGGTAGAGCACTTGTTTGTGGAACATACGCGAGCCGCAGATTACCTCCTCACTTGTGACAATTATTTTCACACCGAGGGCATTATGAACTTAGTTACGGTGTTGCAAGTCCATGCGGACGCGTGTGGATGTTAAGAAGGCCGTAAACATTTTGGAAATCCTTTGATGAAAGCCATTCTCGGCTACTACTGTACAACATGTTAGCCAAAGCCATCAAATATTCTCCTCTTAACAGAACGTGTTAAAAGTATTTATATTGCACCAACTGTCTGTGCAGCATTTTGTTTGAAAGTCCTCTTCAAGACATCATTAATTGGGCTCAAGATGTTGTGAACGTGTGTAAATATAGGGCACATGCATTTCCCGCTGACTTTACTAGTTGGTATCTCCAGACAGCATAGTTTTATAAATAATCTGGATATTTTACGCTTACAGTCACTCCATTTTGAACTCACCTCAGCAAGTTTGTTGTATGAGTAACTCTCCCTTGTTTCCACTTAAATTTACATGGATTACTGCAGTATGTGAATAGTGGATGAATAGTCTTCGACTCAACTAAAAGTATTGCTAGAGTTGGGTTATGTCTGGACGCCTTAGGACCTTACGAACAACAGTGTCGTGACGAGAACTATTACTACTACTCTCAGAAGAACATGGAAAATTCTAAGCTCAAAATTCACAGGTAAATAATATAGATTCAGATACAGACAGGAAATCAGACATTCACAGTGACATTAGAAAACGCAAATTAGAAGTTTACAAAAGTCTGCACAAAAAATTAGGTGTCGTCTTAAATGACACATTAACAGGGATGATTACATGACAAGTGTCTGCAGAAATATGCCTGCATCTCTTCGTCTCTTCAAATTCAAACGATCCATTCTTCCACATAGTATGAAATCGACACTCTTATTTCTCCCAATAATTAATTACTGTGATGTACTAACCGACGCACCTCTAGAACAAACAATTAAACTTCAGAAGGCAATGAACTCATGATTAAGACTTTGGGACACATCTTACCTTATTTTGGGAAGCTAAACTGGTTGAAAAATGATAAAATAGAAAACCTGAACACTGCAACATTGATAATTCGACCGATGAACTAATCTACAGCTGAATACGTTTAACGTTCTCTCATCTACTCATGGGCATAACACCAGATCGGCTTCTACCATTCAACAGCTCCTTCCAGGTGTCCGGTGCAAAGCTGTGGAGTTCTCTCCCTGGCAGTATACGAAATAACACTTCAGTCGCCTCATTTAAGCGGTCATGTCGAGATTTCCTCTTAAACACGTGAACGCATTGTATGATTGTTAGATTGAATGAGAGTAAGTTTGAGGTAGAGCCTTCTTTAGGTTAGAATGTAAATAGAGAATATTAATCATTAAGAAATTCACTATTATAATACTACTACCGTAGCTACAGTAGGCAGTAGTTTTATTCTTTTCTATTACTTTAGATAGTTTGTAGATACAGTATACAGTTTTATGTAGTAAGTTATTCATTTATTTATTTATTTATTTAATTATTTATTTATGTATTTATTTAGCGTATGGTACAAGATAAGCCGCGAAAAAATTGGATAAAGAAGAATATGATGAAAAACACGATGAGTATTTTCTTCTTCTTCCACAGCTTTTCCCACATCTGTGAGGTCGCAGATACGAACAATGTCACACACACACACACACACACACACACACACACACACACACACACACACACACACACACACACACACACACACACACACACACACACGCTCTGTTTTACGGCTGGATGCAATACCTGACGCCAACCCTATATGGATGGATGTAATTACTATTGCGTGTTTCCGTTGTTGTTGGTAGTGTAGTGTGATGTCTGGTTACGAAGAGGAAAGTGCTGGGACAAACACAAACACCTAGTCCCCGGGACAGAATAATTAACCAGACGCGATTAAAATCGCCGACGCGGCCGAGAATCGAACCCGGGACCCTCTGAACAGAAGGCCTCAACGCGGACCATTCAGCCACCGAGTCGGACTATGCCTACTTTAAAAAACGAAATAAATATGGAATTTGAAAGAAAACAGTACAACTTTGTTGAAATGGAGAGAGGTGCGTACAACAGAAAAAATGGAAAGAAAAAATGCGAAAAACCGAAATGAACAAAATATAAATATATAAATATATATTAACAAATTCAAAATTTGAACTAAACTAGGATGCCTAATGGTTGCAGCCACTGTATAGCCGTTGTTGACGCTGTCAGAAGGTCGTCGATAGTTCCGGAGAAGGATCTATTCGGGCATCTGAATGTGATGTGCCGCATTGTCTGAAATTCTTCTTCACAATCAAAGCTTGGAGAAGACCGTAGGCTCCACATACAAATGTATATAAATAAATAAATAAATAAATAAATAAATAAATAAATAAATAAATAAATAAATAAATAAATAGCCCCATGGCACTACCGCCCTAAAGGGCCTTGGCCTACCAAGCGACCGCTGCTCAGCCCGAAGGCCTGTAGATTACGGGGAGTCGTGTGGTCAGCACGACGAATCCTCTCAGCCGTTATTCTTCGCTTTCTAGACCGGGGCCGCTATCTCACCGTCAGATAGCTCCTCAGTTCTAATCACGTAGCCTGAGTGGACTCGAACTAGCTCTCAAATCCGAATAAAGGTCCCTGTCTTGGCCGGGAATCGAACCCAGGCCCTCCAGGTAAGAGGGAGGCACGCTATCCTTACACCACGGGATCGGAAAACAAGTAAATACATACATAAAATATATAGCCTCCGTGGCTCAGGTGGCAGCTCGTCGGCCTCTCACCGCTGGGTTCCGTGGTTCAAATCCCGGTCACTCCATGTGAGATTTGTGCTGGACAAAGCGGAGGCGGGACAGGTTTTTCTCCGGGTAGTCCGGTTTTAACTGCCATCTTTCATTCCACCAACACTCTCCATTATCAGTTCATTTCATCTATTAGTCATTAATCATTGCCCCAGCGGAGTGCGAGAGACCTCGGCAGCCGGCACAATTTCTATCCTCGCCATCCCTGTCCCGGTCAATGAATGGAAAACAGGTTTTTGGTTTTCATTCATACATAAAATATACGAATACAACCGTCGGCAGCCCTGAAGATGGTTTCCGAGTTTTCCTATCTTCACACTAGGCATATATCGGGGCTGTACTTTAATTAAGGGCATGGTCGCTACGTTCCCTTCCTTTAGTCGCGAAAAACCTTCGATGTGTTAAGCGTACGTGAAACTACTAGCAAAAAATAGAGTACTTTGTGCGGTCTTAAACGGGCTTAATTCCTTTCGGAAAAAGAAATCCTTATATCGATGGCTTTCTTTAAAATCCTCGTAAGTCCGAATACTCTTCATATCCATTATATTCCTTAAGACTGGTCACGCCTCCCAGTCCCATATTTATATGCAGTCTAAAAGAATAATTTTCGTTATGGTCATTTTCCTCTGCCATTGTGTAAAGGAAAATGAACCTTAAATACATTATACTGTAGGAGTGTGTAAATTTGCCATGCAATCAACATCCCTACAATACGGTACGTTAAGGTCCATTTTCCTTTAGACATTAGCAAAGGAAAATGAACACAGCGAAAATTATTCTGATGGACTGCATACAAATATATGACCGGGAGGCGTGGCCAGTCTTAAGGTATGTAATAGGTAGGAAGAACATTTGGACATGCGAGGTTTTAAAAGAAAGCCATCGATATGCTTATATTGGTTATGAAATGGTGCCCAGCTACACGGTGTAGCAGCAATGCATGGGGCATCAAAATCAACTATTTTCAGAACTGTTACTGAAGTTGTAGATGCTATAGTAAATGTAATATTGCCTAACATAGTACGTTGGCCTCATAATCCACATAATATCGTCGCTGGAAAGGTAAAAGGTTGTATTCCACAAAGCTCTTCCTATCAATTATTCTCCTTAAGACTGGTCACGCCTCCCAGCCACATATTGATACGCAGTCCATCAGAACAATGTCCGTTGTGTTCGTTTTCCTATGTCGACGATTAAACGAAAATGAACCTTACATGCATTGTACACTAGGAGTGCGTAAATACGTAATGCAAACGTACATTCCTACAGTACGGTACTGTAAGGTTCATTTTCCTTTACACATCGGCATAGGAAAATGAACACAACAAAATTTTTCTGATGGACTGCATATCCATACGTGGCTGGAAGGCGTGACCAGTCTTAAGGAGAATAATTGATAGGAAGTGCTTTGTGGAATACAACCTTTTACCTTTCCAGCAACGATATAGCAAGGAATTTCTAATGAAAGGCGGTTTTCCTTCTTTGTATGTGTTGACGGTATTCTCGTTTATTTTTATACTCCTACTGAGCACGAAGATGTTTATGTTGAAAGACATGACCATCATTCTCTCAATATTATTATTTTTAAAGTTGCCAGAAAAATGTCCCGTTTCACCTTGACCACTTCCAGTACAGCCAGCTTTTTGTAATTATCCTTCTTTCCCATTATCAAAAATATCCGACTCGTTGGCTGAATGGTCAGCGTACTGGCCTTCGGTTCAGAGAGACCCGGATTCGATTCCCGGCCGGGTCAGGGATTTTAACCTTCATTGGTTAATTCCAATGGCCAGGGGGCTTGGTTTTTGTGCCGTCTCCAACATCCCTGCAACTCACATACCACACATAACACTATCCTCCACCACAATAACACGCAGTTACCTATGCATGGCAGATGCCGCCCACCCTCATCGGAGGGTCTGCCTTACAAGGGCTGCACTCGGCTAGAAATAGCCACACGAAATTATAATTATTATATTATCAAAAATCAAAACTTTAAAACTACCGGTACCACTGTTATGTCGCCTTCAACGTAAACAGTAAACAATAAAACATTAAAATCATGGAGTATTATAAAGTTTGATCGTGGAATAAACTTGATCGATTCACTCTTACGAAAAGACTTTTCACTTTGCGAAGAAATTGAAAAGTAATACCTAAATCATGGTGGAACAGAAAGACTTTGCACTTTGCAATAATTGAAAAGTACAAAGTGCAAATGCAAAAGTTGCAAAGTTCGTTCGTGGAACAGGCCCCTGGTCCATCTTCTCGAATTCTACGTGAAACTAGAGGTGCAATGGCTATGGTCACGACCTAGACATTCCATTTAAGAATACTGCTTTCGGGTTCTGAGGCACTATTAAATTCCCTCTTCTCGACTCCCCGTCTACGTTCTTAAGTGGCCGCTGTAGTCAGCACCTAAATGAAACAAGTTCTTCTTTTTATTTTCGATCAATTCCTCTTTGTAATCTTGACTACTCCGATGAAGCCCCTCCCTGTATCATTGAATCAAGTGTAGTGTTTGCTGTACACCAACGTCTTCCCTGCACCACTTCTTAATTCATGATTGCCCACGTGGCTGCAGCACTGCAGCTCACTACGATAGTAGATGTGCGTCTCAGCGTGACGTCATATCCTGTCAAGCACTTAGATTCCTGTGCCGTGATTGGTGTGTTGAACAAAATGCATTGACGCGTGGCATCCAACATCCTACTCACCAGAGTTGGAATATGTAATGATGTTGATATGATCAAGGTGTTATAAATTATTGTCACGGAGGCGTCCACAGACTTTTATTTCTATTAGAAGAGAAAAAGGAAGACGCGTGGTCGTTTGATGGCACATTTCCTTTCTTTCTTTTCCCTACTCATCTCGTACCACCAATCACAGTCATCCTACTGTCATTTCTGGCCAATGGTAGACTTCCTTCTCGCTGTATCACTTTTTCAACTGAGGGCCCACATACTAATCAATGCGACAGTGATGTAGGCACGAAGGATAGCCACGTGCACATAAAGGAATGCTCTAAACCTTTGGAAGCATGTATAGTCGTTATCAGTGACAACACACTTACTATAGATAAACACAAAATTTGATACTGGACTTACATCTTAATACGCTCGAAATGAGCACCATTTGAAGCCTCATTACCACATAACCCATTGCGAGGATGATGATGATAATAATAGCCTAATAATAATAATAATAATAATAATAATAATAATAATAATAATAATAATAATAATAATAATAATAAGTCGCTGGCCTTCTGACCCAACTTAGCAGGTTCGATCCTGACTCAGTCCGGTGGTATTTGAAGGTGCTCAAATATGTCAGCCTCGTGTCGGTAGATTTACTGGCATGTGAAAGAACTCCTGCGGGACAAAATTCCGGCACCTCGGTTTTCTCCGAAAACCTAAACAAGTAGTTAGCGGGACGTAAAGAAAACAACGTTAATAATAATAATAATAATAATAATAATAATAATAATAATAATAATAATAATAATAATAATAAGTCGCTGGCCTTCTGACCCCAACTTAGCAGGTTCGATCCTGACTCAGTCCGGTGGTATTTGAAGGTGCTCAAATATGTCAGCCTCGTATCGGTAGATTTACTGCCATGTGAGAGAACTCCTGCGGGACAAAATTCCGGCGTCTCGGTTTTCTCCGAAAACCTTAACAAGTAGTTAGCGGGACGTAAAGAAAACAACGTTAATAATAATAATAATAATAATAATAATAATAATAATAATAATAATAATAATAATAATAATAATAATAATAATAATAATAATACCTCCAGACGAGCTTGGTACAGGTCTATCGAGTTAACGCCTGATAGGTGATGACCTGTCCGTCTTTGAGGATTGGGCTCTATCTATGATATTATATTCTAATTCTGAAGACGGCACACACCCCCCAGTCCCGAACTATAGGAATTAATCAATGAAGGCTAAAGTCCTCGACCCGGTCGGGAATCAAATCCGGGATTCCTTGGACCAATAGACAGCACGCTGATCATTTAGAAATGGAGCAGGGAATAAGCCCGGCTCCTTGGCTCAATGGACACGCCTTTGGTTCAGAGAGTCCCTGGTTCGATTCCCGTCCATGCTGGAGACTTTTAACTCGGTACGGTTAATTTTTCTGGCTCAGGAACTGGGTGTTTGCGTTCGTCTTAATTCTTAATGCACTTCTCTTCATCTACATACAACACATCACACTACCAACCCCTCAGAAATACGTAATAATGAATACGCCCCTCCACGGAGCCTTGGCGTCAAGAAGGGCATCGGGTCGTAAAACTAGACCAAATCGACATCTTTTTCCGACTCCACTAGGCTGGAGAAAAGCCATTAATAAT
This sequence comes from Anabrus simplex, assembly GCF_040414725.1. Taxonomy (NCBI): domain Eukaryota; kingdom Metazoa; phylum Arthropoda; class Insecta; order Orthoptera; family Tettigoniidae; genus Anabrus; species Anabrus simplex. Next base: position 56,618,776 of record NC_090265.1, on the reverse strand, counting down.
AATAATAATAATAATAATAATAATAATAATAATCTTCATCATCACCGTCGTCTATATTCTCGGATACTCTAATTTCTAGTGTCGGCATTTGACGCCACCTCGATGACTTACGCTTCAAATTAGACTTTATCTTCTCGGTTCAGGGACACATTAAGCCAAACTATGTGCGTAAGCCCTCTTAACTCTAGAAATCCCTAGAATTAGGCTTTTGCCACTGGAAATCAAAAGTGTACTCCAAGAGACTTTTGCATACAGATCCGAACGATATGGAGAAGTACTTATTTTCCTGCCTGCAAGCTATCTTGCAACCATAAGCCATAAGCGTCGATGTACAGTTTTTGAAATAGAATTAATTAAAAGTAACGTCCTTACGGTTGAATGTCTGACTCCATGGCTAAGTGGTTAGCTTGCTGACCGTTGGTCACAGGGTCCCCGGATTCGATTCCCGGGAGAGTCGGGAATGTTAACCATAATTGGTTAATTCCCCTGGCATGGGGACTGGGTGTATGTGCCGTATTCATCATCATTTCATCCTCATCACGACGCTCAGGTCGCCTACGGGCGTCAAATCAAAAAACCTGCACCAGGCCTCTCCGAATGCCACACGGCATTTCGTTTCATCTCGCGGTTTGAATTCCAGATGGGCTATCTGGAAATCTATGAACTCTATCTACAGTATGCACTCGGTCTCATTAGCCTGAAATACATGTTTTACGACCTTGTTATATTTCTATTAGAATGGTATAAGTGCTAAAATGTATTCACTTTTGACTACAGAGAGAAAAATAACCAAGCCGAAGAGTGTGAGGTTCTCTCCAAAACAATTTAGGAGTTGACTTATTAAAAGCATTCCATTTTTCGAAGATACGAATATTTAAATCTGCATCATTTGAAGGCAGTGTTCCAGTATAATCTGGACTTACTGTATTCGCGCGCGGTGCCTTCAACCTTTCAATCCCACCGCTGTGCAGCCCACCAGACATCCTCATGGTAGCTTATAACTCCTCATCAGCGCCCCCGTACACCGCCTGCCCAGTGCCCACCGGCCTGCTCAGCCATGGCGCACGTGGTCTCGTCAGGTGAAGTTACCCTCAGAGCATTATAACCCTATTAACAAGAAGATTTTGGAAATTCATTCCTTCGCGTGCGATATTAATTACAATAAAGTATAATTTTACCCACTTGAGCGCAATGTATTTAATTTTTATTTATTTATTTATTTATTTATTTATTTATTTATTTATTTATTTAATAATTTGTGTATTTAAATATCATTCAAGTCGTGGACTCATTCCTGAGTGTCGTGATCACATTCACGTAACTGCAACGTCCATTGTGATCTTTCAGCCTCGTCAGTGGACACTGAAAGGATTTTTTTTCCTTATCATGACCTTCGTCCATAGGATACTTGGCCATCAATAATGAAAAATGATATAAATTGTTACAGAACTGAAAGAAAAAGGGACAACCAGTTAAAAGACATACAAAATAACTGAAATGACCTAGAACAGAGAAAAAAAAGAAGCAAAACGCACTTGAAATAAAGACACTTGTTCTTTAGATATTAACAACAGTTTTGTGAAGTATGTACACTGTACACACGTAAGTCTCCAGTTGCTAGTAATAGCTGAATATGTGTGGGTAAGGGAACCCGAAGGTGCACAAGGGTAGCGAACAATTCTCTGCAAAAGGATACAGTTCTACTGCACTCAATGGTTCACATCTCCCGTGTTTCTTGCGCTACACGGACATTGTGCTGATTGGAGGACTCCAATCCTGTTGAGGTGAGCGGGGAAAGAAGCATGGTTGAACCGGATCCGAATGATGGAAGTCACTTGGTCTCTGGCCCATCTGACGTCTTGATACCATGGTTTGTGGGGAATAGTTGGTTGAATGCAGGCATAGTATCGTCCTTGGTGTTGAGTAGTCCCGTTCCACAGAGTTGTCCATTCAACATACGTTTTCCTTCTGCTAGTTACATAAAAATCAGTACAGGGGAGGCGTAATGAAAGGCATAAGCCAGTGCGTGCACCTTGTTTGGCCAGACTGTCAACCAGATCATTGTATGGAAGTCCTGAGTGTCCTTTCACCCATAAAAATGGCACACATTTTCCGCGCGATTTCATGACAGATGATAATTCTAATATTTCATAGGAATGTGTTCGTATGTCTTGTCGAGGATGTCCCAGTTTCCTAATAGCTCTTTGAGAATCTGAAATGATAAGTATCTTATGAAAATTTCCGGATTGTAATACAGTGCCTCCCGGATGGCGACAAGTTCAGCAGTGTAGATGGATGCTTCAACGGGAAGAGAAAAATGGCAATATTCCTGTATTTGCGCGCAAAAATACGCAAAACCAACTGAATCTGTAAACTTTACACCGTCGGTATAAATGTGGATGTAGTTGGACCAAGTAGATTCAATAAAATCAATTACGTGTTTATTAGGAGCAGGTTTTTCTGGTCACTGAAAGGATTCTGACGTCATCCTCTCTACTTGGTCTATCCATCACCGAGCTGTCCTTCCACGTGGTCTCTTACCTTCGACTTTATCCTACACAGTAAACTTTTAGATGTTTTCTCCACGTTGTCTCATAGTATGGCCAAATAACTGCAGTATTCTCTCACAAACTCAAATAAACTTTTGGAGATTGTGAACTCTTCTTAGATTGAAATATCAGTGCGTTTGTCTGCCCAAGAAGCGCGTAGCATCCTCTAGTGGCAACACATTTCATATGCATCTTACATGGTTGGCCAGGTCTCAAACACAAGAAGACAGGAAACACGACCATCAACAAGATGGTGGACCATCGTCTCATGTGAGGTTTTTTTTCTTTTCAGTTAACTCTCGGCGACTTCTCCAAAGGCAGTCCTTCGTTTGATAGCTTTCTCCGAAGTGCTTGAAGCGCTGATCATTGATCCCAATTAAACAAGATTATCAACAACTTTTAATTCTTTAAGCAGCCCTGTGAAATGAATCTAATTTGCTGGATCAGTTACCATAAGTTTAGACTTATCTTTCAAAATTGATCCTTAACCCATATTGTAGGCTGACATACTGTATTTTATTGTCTCCAGCATGTCTGCGAGGTGCTGTCTCACTGTTGGCAAGAAGAACGTAGGTGGTTAATTGTTCCCTCACTTATTGCAAATATTCAAGCCCATCCATCCTTTTAGTGCTTTTCTAATAATAATAATAATAATAATAATAATAATAATAATAATAATAATAATTTCGTGTGGCTGTTTCTATCCGGGTGCAGACCTTGTAAGGCAGACCCTCCGATGAGGGTGGGCGGCATCTGTCATGTGTAGGTAACTGCGTGTTATTGTGGTGGAGGACGGTGTTATGTGTGGTGTATGAGTTTCAGTGGTGTTGGGGACGGGACAAACACCCAGCCCCCGTGCCACAGGAACTAACCAACGAAGGTTAAAATCCCCAACCCGGCCGGGAATCGAACCCGGGTCCCTCTAAACCGAAGGGAAGTACGCTGACCATTCAGCCAACGAATTGGACTCTAATTATATAACAATGAATGAAAACCTATAACATGTTTTCCAGTCAGTGAGCGGGTCAGGGATGGAATGAATGAAGCCCTCATCTTGCGGCGAGGATAGGAATTGTGCCGACTGCCGAGGCGTATCGCAGTCCTCTGGAGCAATGTTTAATGAATGACAGATGAAATGATATTGGAGAGTGTTGCTGGAATGAAAGATGATAGGGAAAACCGAAGTACACTGAGAAAAACCTGTCCCGCCTCCGCTTTGTCCAGCACAAATCTCACATGGAGTGACCGGGATTTGAACCACGGATTCCAGCTGTGAGAGGCTGACGCCTGAGCCACGGAGGCTGTTAATTATATTACAATACAAATACGAAAAGGAACAATCAATCAATCAATCAATCAATCAATCAATCAATCACTGCTGATCTGCATTTAGGGCTCCAGCCTGGGTGGCAGATTCCCTATCGGTCGTTTATCTAGCCATCTGTGTATCTCCCTCCTGGATCCCTACTTCTTACAGGTTCTTGTGAACCTCCTTAAGCCATAAAGGTTGTGCCTTCCACTTTTCTTATAGACCAAGTATGTACTATAAACGCATCAATTTCTTCCATTAACGGAATGTTTGTTGTGAGAACATTGATATTCACGTTAGGAGAATACGTGATTAGCTCAGTGGCTCAGCTGCTGGCTTCCCTCCCGGAAGGCTGAGTTTCGAATCCCGGTCAATCCTAGATTGACATAATCTCACAAATTACGTGGTGTCGGGAAGGGCATCCGGCCTTAAACCTCCGGCCAAAACCTGAGCCTGTGTAGCTACAGTGACCCCAGCAGTAACTAGGATAAGCTGAAGAGAAGATATTCATGTTATGAAGCACAAATTATTTTGTTTATAAAACTACAATGAATAATAATAATAATAATAATAATAATAATAATAATAATAATAATAATAATGTTATTGGCTTTACGGCCTACTAACTACTTTTACGGTTTCCAGAGACGCCAAGTTGCCGGAATTTAGCCCTGCAGGGTTTCTTTTACGTGCTGGTAAATTTACCGACACGAGACTGACGTATTTGAGCACCTTCAAATACCACCGGACTGAGCCAGTTGTCCATTTCTCATCTCAGGAAGTTCCAAAAGTAATGATACTTGTTTTGAAAGGCCTCGTTTTTGGGCGTCGTCTCGATGTAGGCCCTTTTCATCGAGGTTTTTCTTTATGTTAACGTACCAAGGAACTGCGTTTTTGTTTTATTATTATTATTATTATTATTATTATTATTATTATTATTAATATTATTATTATTATTATTATTATTATTATTATTATTGGGAACATGACATCACTACGACGACCCGAACTTAGGGACATTATTGAGAAAGGTATCAAACGAAATGAAAATGATTACAAGTATTGAGTATGTGCCGACTACTTGACTGAATGGTGAGCTAAGTTGCCCTGTGCTCTGAGGGCTCAGGATTTGACTGCCGGCCGGGTTGGGGAATATAATCTTAAATAGTTAAATTCCTTGGCTCGGGAACTGGGTGTTTGTGGCGTTCTCAACATATCTGCATCTCACACACCTCACACAACACTATCCTCCACTTCAATAACACGCAGTTCCCAGCACACGGCAGATGCCGGCAATCCTTGCCCGGAAATTATTATTATTACAGCTCATTACAAAAGTGATTAAAAGTAAGGATGACACTGATACCTTTCTTTCTTTCTTTCTTTCTTTCTTTCGTTCTTAATCTGCTTACCCTCCAGGGTTGTTTTTTTTCCCTCGGACTCAGCGAGGGATACCACCTCTACCGCCTCAAGGGCAGTGTCCTGGAGAGTGAGACTTTGAGTCCGGGGATACAATTGGGGAGGAGGACCAGGACCTCTCCCAAGTGGCCTCAACTGCTATGCCCAACAGGGACCGTGTGGGGGGATGGGAAAATTGGATGTGACAGATAAGGAAAAGGGAAGAAAGCGGCCATGGCCTGAAGTTAGGTACCATCCCGGTATTTGCGTGGTGCAGAAATGGGAAACCACGGAAAACCACTTCGAGGATGGCTGAGGTGGGAATGGAACCCCCTCTACTCAGAGGACCTCCAGAAGCTGAGTGGACCCCGTTCCTGTCCTCGTACCACTTTTCAAATTTCGTGGCAGAGCTGGGAATCGAAACTAGGCCTCTGCGCATGACAGCTAATCACGCTAACCACTACATCACAGAGGCAGACATGAAATTATTATTATCATTATTATTATTATTATTATAGCTGCCTCTGTGGATCCGTGGTAGAGTGTCGGCCTCCGGATCCCAAGATAGCGGGTTCAAACCCGGCAGAGGTAGTCGGATTTTTGAAGGGCGGAAAAAAGTCCATTCGACACTCCATGTCGTACGATGTCGGCATGTAAAAGATCTCTGGTGATACATTTGGTATTTACCCGACAAAATTAATTAAATCTCAGCCATAGTCGCCCAAGAGAGATCCGGTTTACTCTGTCTGCCATCTAGCGGACCTAGAGTAAAACGGAACGTCGAAATTGACGAGCAGACAGCCAGATGGCGTCAAATCGAAATGTCTGCACACGGTAGCTGAGGCCATACGATTATTATTATTTTATTATTATTATTATTATTATTATTATTATTATTATTATTATTATTATTATTATTATTATTATTATTATTATTATTATATTAACTCATTACAAAATTGATTACGATTTTGGATGATAGTGGTAGATGCACTGTACACAAAATGGAAACGGTTCCAATTTCATTGGGAATAATTTGCCATTAGTGCAGTGACCGAATGTGTTGAGCAAGACACAACATCTGGCTAATGAAAGTTATGTTGTTATTTTCAGGATCACGTGGATAATTTTTGGCTGAGTATTTGGTGCGTCCTCAGACTAAATGGACGACGCTTTAAAATCAGTATTTCGATAATGGGGTCAAAAGACCGATAAAAACTATTGCTCTTCAGAAGCCTGCCAGTACAAAGAAGAGTAGGTAGTTTCTACGGAGCCAATTAGGTCGCCATCGGAAGCAGATGCGGGCAATATGAGGTGGGGCCATAAAGACGTTTGAAATACATGTACGCGTTCTGATTTCCAGCTGGCTACTGCCACCCAAGTTGCTTCCAAGATAGCACTTGGCAGAGTACACGATAACACCTTCGTAGGGGAGAGTCTTATCTTGCACTTCCCGTGTGATGGGCTGATGGCTCTTACTTGGTATCTCGACTTGTTATTTCAGGTGGTTCCTTTATTAAGCTTTTGCCGTCTAGGGATTGATTGTGTAATGCCCCCCTTATTTTACTGCATTGCCCCTCCTTTCGTTCCCTCAATGACTGGTCACCCTAAAGATATCTGTTGATTACACACACTTCGTGATTTCTCCGTAAGTGCTTCCTTCAGATTATAAATCGTTTGATGGAGGTGCAAATCATTCCTTGAACTGTCAGATGGAATATCTCCTCCATCATAATAATAACTGTATTTAAGACTTCTCTGGATCTCAGACACGAGCTAATATACACATGAAAAACGAAAACCTACAACCTTTTTTCCAGTCTTTGACCGGGTCAGGGAGGTAATGAATGAATCATATACAGTATATAGCAGAGATGGTGAACCTTTTCCAACTAGTGTATCATTTTAAGTCTGGTTTATTATTCTCAACTGTCTACTGTGCCACATGTTATTTTCGTCTGGAAGGGATACTACCCCCCCCCCCCCCCATCGCCACCACCGACTTCCATCCCTAATTCCAAATTATGTTTCATAATGTTTTTACATATATACATTGTAAAATAAGATATTTGATTGCGTGTTTCTTGGTCGTATTTTGCCAGTATAATAATGTAATCATCTGGAGCCCGTATACAAAACAACAAGTGAATGCCATTGAAATTATACAAAACAAATTCCTACGTTACCTTTATTTCAAAACTTTTAAGATTTTTTGCCCTTTCGACACATCAACCCAGTTATTAAGGAATATTTTTCAATTTACTTCATTGAAAACCAGACAGTCCCTAATTTCTATACAAATACTAAGAAAAATTGTAATAGGACGATTTGATTCCTAGGACCTGTTAAGACGCATTTCATTCCATGTTCCGCAGACAAGATCACGTCAGCACCAATTATTTCACGTTCAAACGTCAAGAACATTGCATCAGTCAAATTCACCTTTCGTAAAAATGACAACGCTTTACAACACCGTAACAAAAGAAGTCGATATATTCACCAAATCGGATAAAGAATTCAGTAAGAAACTAGAAGCCTGCCTTTACAATTTGTAAATTTTTGATAATTCCTTCATTCTGGTATTCTTCATATTTCCCAGTGTACTCATTCATGTTTTAAGTTTCTTTGTTTTTGTATTGTCTTCTGCTTTGTATTACTGTGTGATATCTTAGTGAATTTTTCATTTATTATCAACTGTAAATGGTATCATATATAATGTTAATTTTGTTCTATTTTGTTTTTTGTTCATTTTTAACTTTGTTTTTGTTAAACTTTAACTTCATAGATACAGATTGTTACTGAATGTCAAGAAGGTACTTAATTGGGTGTAAAACCTATGTACTTTCAGATAAATAAATAAATAAATAAATAAATAATATCGTAGAAATTCTCACTAGCCATGTCATTAATATTAGGTTCATGACGCGTTGTCGTCAACAACACACAAGAAGCACTTAGATCTGAACCAATACGGTTTCTAACTGTTGAGATAACAACGCTCATTGTAGAAAATAGCTGCTCGCAGGCGTACGATGACCCAAACAAAGTCACTAGCGCTATAGAAAGTTTCTTCATGGCCGAAAACATTTGTGGCAGGCTGTCCCACTGTTCAAGTATTCATTTCTCCGGCTTCACCATAACCAGCACACTCGATTTTCATCAATGCTTCGCCAAGTTGAACGAATTTGTTCATCCATGTACTGATTCCTTGAAATTCAGTCAACTCCATTTCTAAACTGTCAATCTCTAACCACTCAAAACATTTATCTTAATATCACTCATTTGTGTATTTTGAGGTTTTGAAATAAAGTGCGATAGTTTCTCCAAATCTCGAAATAGGGTTAATCTCTCGGCAACTATTTGTCTTACAAAATTCAAAACAATAAAAATTTACTCACTAAGAACAATTACACGATGCTGGCAACCACACACAAGCCAAACTTTACTAGTTCACAGATGTGGGTGAGCGAATGGCTCTTCGGCTGCATGACATTTATCTCACTTGACTTCCGAACCTATCAGTGTTGCAGTGTTGCCATAATGTACGTCCCAATGTACCTAGAATTTAGATTTTCGGTAATTGTTTCTTAAACCTGAAACACTATGACTATACGGTGCACGAGATATGTATAGCAGACCTACAAGATGTACATAAAAACGTGAATATGTGCATGTAGTGTGCCACCGAAATCGTGTTCGTGTGTCATCCAGTGACACGCGTGGCATAGGTTCGCCATCCCTGGTATATAGGCTGTTAGTACAAAGGGGTCGCCACTCTCAAGTGATTTATTAATGGCTGATAGATGCTATGAAATGATAATGGATGGTGTTGCTGGAATGAAAGATGAGAGGGGAAATCGGAGTACGCGGAGAAAAACCTGTCTCTCCTCCACTTTGTCCAGCACAAATTTCACATGGAGTGACCGGGATTTGAGGCACGGTATCCAGCCGTGAGAGGCCGACGCGCTGCCGCCTGAGCCACGGAGGTTTCTAATATCCACATAAACATCTACTAAATTGTTTCGCTACCAGATTACTTTCACTGTAGCATCATTGCAGCTAATGAAATTGTTGCTTGAATCCATACCACATTGTCAGTTCATGTTCACTGCTGCATCATTCGCTATAGCTATATAGCTAGTGCCATTGTTGCAAGAAATAATAATACTGGGAGTAAGTACCCACACAAAGGGAGAGGAGTTCCATTAATCGCCGAAGTACCATCTGCCAACTCCTGGGTGATGAAATGCAATGGGTAATGTACTCCCAATCTGATATGAAATTCTCTTAGGGTTCTTTCCTACTGACATCACATTAGTTGTAACGGTTCAAATCCCGTTACAAGATGATATCTGTATTTTTATTATTGTATGATTTTTTCTGTATTTTATTATTATTATTATTATTATTATTATTATTATTATTATTATTATTATGTCAGTATTATTATTATTATGTTATCTGTGATATTGTACTATTATTGTAATTATCCGTTTTATTCAATTTTGCAATTGCCTGTTGCTTGCAAGATTGCACTTAGATGTATACATATATACGTATGTGTAGTATAACACTCAATACCTGTACAGTGAGAATTGTTGAATATATCAGAGATCGGATGTGACGTTGGTGCATTGTGCAATATTGTTGGCGATTCTGCCAAGTCATCGCCACTCCATGGCTATGTCATCGTATTGATTTAGATATGCGCGCACGGACTCATAGCCGCGGGGCTATTTCACCACTGGATGTAATATCTGTCGCGTAGGTGGGAGTATGTCATTGTTATTTCTGGAGATTACGTAGTTGTGTCAACCAACGTGTATATAAGGTAGCTCCATATTGTAGCGTCAGTCATTAGTTATACGGATGCAGTACAGTGAACAAGTCTACTAGATCAAGAGGCCTTAGTTGGCCAGTGAACGAGAGATGGTGAAGACTCAGTGAGCCATTATTGGTCATTGAGAGAGTGAGACCAAATGGTTGGTCCGTCACTTAGTGGAAGACGCGGACGCAAGGCTTACCAAGGAGTCAGAGAGGGCAACCCTGGACCTGCCAAGAGGTCATACCATAGTGACTTACAAAGAAGTCAGATGATATGGAGAAGAAGCAGTCGCAAGGATGTATCACCACGTTAGGCGTGACACATCTACAGTAAACACCAGAGCAATGGATTACGTCGTAATTACACTAAAAGTGTTAAAGGTACAGTCAAGTGAATCAGTGAGGGAAATATTTCGTATAAATTGTTAAATGTCCGGTCAAGAAGAATTCAAATTCATGCCTAGTTTCTTTCAGTTGCAATGTCATAATTTCATATTCTCATCTGTTTTATCGCAACAAGACTCACTATTTTTGATATATTTTTTAAAGAATATATATATTGTTCTATCAAACGAATTCATAGTTTCATTTCATTGACAGTAAAATATCTTAACCTCAAAATTAATGGGGAAACCGAACGCCAATCTCCTTTTCCCAGAACTTATATGGTATGTTGTCAAAAGTAAGCTTATTACCCCACACCCTAGAGATAGTCAAGAGTCTCATTCTATTATTGCTGTACTGAGTGACAGCTGGCGCCCTTCAAATAACGTATGTGTAAGTAAGCAGGTAACAAGTAAGTGCGAGTACAAGGTTCAACAAGTGTGTATTTTATTTAATGAATGTTAACTTTCATAATTTCCATTTTAAATGCAGATATTCAGATTTTCAATATAAATTCAGATTAATATGTTTGTAAAAGTTAGTCAGACAGTTAGGAAGTTCTCATTTTGGCCCCGCAACGTGGTGCACGAAGAAATTCAGAATTTGGTCTGAATGACAGCATATCATAGGTTCATTTGGGAAGAGTATACGCATTTAAGCCAACGGAATTTATTACCGGTAAATGTCAAGAGTGTAATTTTGTGATATATATTTGTATTTTGGGGATATGTCAAGGGATTTGAAGAGGGAAATTAATTTGAGATCGCGTACTATTACTAGTGAACCAAAGATGGACAAGGAAGACAATAACAAGTCATGTGAGGACGAGGTAATTGCTTCTGCGGACATCCAAGGTGAAATTCAGAGTAGGGAGCAGGTGAATACGATGAAACCTTCTGAGGAAATTCAGGAAAGTGCAGAAATTGAGAAGCATACTGAAACCCAAAAGGAAATCGCGGGGGGAATGAACCAAGATATTCTAAATTTGCTGATGGCCAGACTTACCGAGCTCAGTAATGAAAATAAGAAGCTCAGTGAAAAGATTGATACTAATAGTGAAAAGAGTCAAAAAAGAATGGAGGAAAAGATTGATACTAATAGTGAAAATAATAAGAAAGAGATGAAAGAATTTTTTAGTAGTAGTAGTAGTGAAAATAATAAAGAGATGAAAGAATTAATTATTACTAATAATGAAAACAATAAGAAAGAGATGAAAGAGATGAAAGAATTTTTTAGTACTAATAATGAAAATTGTAATAAACAGATTAACTCTTTAAGTAGTAAAATCGAAGAATTGATTAATGGTAACAGTGCGATTAATGAGAAAATAGATGCTTTAAGTGAATCACTAAATTATAAAATAGATACTAAGATAGTAGAGGTAACTAGTCAAATATGCAAGTTAGAAAATAAGTTAAACAAAGAGTGTGTTGACCGTAGAGAAGGTGAAATGAAGTTGAATCGGAGCAGTCTTCATATTCAGACCGAGCAAGTCAAAGAAATATGTACAGAGGACAGTAACAAGATCGTACCGGTAATTATTAAGTTGTCAGAAATGTCTAGTAATCGGGAAGAAATTCATGAGGTAGTCGAGAAAAGATTGGACAAGATTTGCAATGTAATTAGGGAAGATACGAGGGAACAGATTAGTAGAATTGAACAAATTGAAAGCAAACTTGTGGAAGCCAGTGAACTACGGAACGAACAGGAAACGCTATCACAGCAGGTGAGAAAGAGAGAGGAAGAATTGCAGGAAGACGTGAGAATAGAGGAAGAGAAGGCTGAGAGAGCAGCGGAAGAAGAAGAAGAAGTTGTGAACTGCCAGGGAGTAATGTGGCAGAAAGGTACAGGTGAGATGGCGAGAGAAGTGGTAATAGCGAGTGGTTTGTTCAGTAGAGATCGTGATTTAACCAAGTTTTCTGGAAGACAGTTTAGTACTATAGAATTTGTAAAAGTAGTTGAGAAAACGTTTGCAAGTAAGTTGAGGAATAATGTTATTGAATGGGAATACGTGCTGAAAATCTTGTCGAATGTTTTTATCGGTGAAAGTAGAATATGGTTTCGAGTATACTGGAATAATATGTCTAATTTAGGAGAGATTAAAGTGTTCATTGATAGGCTTTGGAAAGAATGTGTGCAAGGGCGCGCGAGAGAGAGAGAGCGCATGATGTCTAGGGAAAGTAATATTGTAGAGAGAAGGGGGAAAATGTTAGCCGTGTATCAGAGGAGAGGGGGTGATCATGATCCGCAGAGGATTAATAGTTGTGTTGATGGTGATAGTGGTCGGAAGAGTAATAAGAGAGAATCGGAAGATGGGAGGCGTACGGATTTGAGTTATCAGAGAGACTATGATAGTCTTAATATGAATGGTATCCAGGTGTCTTTATCGAGCCAGAGTATCTCAGATTCACAGGGAATCGGGTAAATTAAGTGGACAGGCTGAAGGTAGTAGATGAACAGGTATTTAGTATAAGTAGTTATGTAGTGAAAGTAGAGTTAAGAGTAGTGTGATTGTGACCTAAGTAATGTTAAGTGAGATATTTAAGTAATGACGTAGTCGTAGATAATTGTAAGTTTCAGCCACGCCTTGTTGTACCAGAACTTGTGTATTCAGTTATTATAGGAGCTGACTTGGTTGCAAATCATGGAAGTAGAATGGACTTTAATTTAGGTAGTGTGTGTTTGTTCTGGGATATAACTAGCAAAGAAGTGCGTATTAATTATGATGGTCTGAGGTAAGTGTGTTGGTGACGTGTGTTCTTTGAAATATATGAGAGGTAAGTGAAGTTGTTCCTAGTGAGAGGAAATGTGTTGTTGGGTGTGTTACGTGTCTATACGACCAGGATCTGAGGGATCGTCGGTATGAGGCAGTGACGTGAGGTAATTTGAGTGAATTACAGAATTCGATGTTAGGTAAGCATCGAGAGGTATTTAGTGGTAAGTGAGGAAGAACACGTATATGAACATAAATTTGTAGTACATGACCATTCATCGTTTGTGGGAGGTAAGTACCCCAGTCAACTTAAAAATGCTAGTGACGTCTAAGAACAAATAAACATTATGCTGGATTACGGAATAATTGAACCATCTTGTAGCCATAGTATTGATTCTTTAATTATTGTTGCCAAGGAGGATGTGATTTGTTGAGATGTAAGTTAATGAGGGCAAAATTGATTCAGTTTGAGTGACAGAGTGCTACTCAGAGTTCCATTTTCATCATCTGCAGAGGCGGAAATATGTTGAAGTTATTATTTTGTATCAGGGGTATTTCACTATTGTGAACCGTATCGGGAAGTGTGCATATTCCTTAAAAGATCAGGAAGGGGATATTGTCGGTATTTATAGTATTATATATGTAAAGAAGTACTTCACGTGAGATTTGTTGAAATAAGAGTAAGATGATTAAATTTTTGTAAGAAACTGGCAAAATAAAATTAACATACATGAATTAGCGTGTGAACCAAGTGTCGTATTGGTGCATTGGAAGAATAAGTGCTACATTGTCATGTTCTGTGTGACAAAACTGAGAACAGGACATTGGACAGTTATCTGCGATAACCATATGCGAGAAAAGTTCTCATATAAGTGATATTTCACAAAATATTTTGATATGTTAAAAAAAAAAAAAGGAGAAGAATGTTGTATATTGATTGAAAATTATTTGTGTGTGTTAAATCAAGTGCTATACTCTTGTGATTTGTATGAGAGAAAAAGAGAATGGGACACTGAACAGTTATCTACGATGGCAATGTGCGAGAAAAATTCTCATATATGTGATGTATCATAAAATGTATGGATGCTGAAAAAGAAAATTATTGTTGTATACTCATTTAAAGTGTTTATCTGTGTCAGTGTTATATATATAATTTTGTTCATAAATCAACCGATTCTTTGTTCTTCGATTTATTTATGAGGGAGGCGAATTGTAACGGTTCAAATCCCGTTACAAGATGATATCTGTATTTTTATTATTGTATGATTTTTTCTGTATTTTATTATTATTATTATTATTATTATTATTATTATTATTATTATGTCAGTATTATTATTATTATGTTATCTGTGATATTGTACTATTATTGTAATTATCCGTTTTATTCAATTTTGCAATTGCCTGTTGCTTGCAAGATTGCACTTAGATGTATACATATATACGTATGTGTAGTATAACACTCAATACCTGTACAGTGAGAATTGTTGAATATATCAGAGATCGGATGTGACGTTGGTGCATTGTGCAATATTGTTGGCGATTCTGCCAAGTCATCGCCACTCCATGGCTATGTCATCGTATTGATTTAGATATGCGCGCACGGACTCATAGCCGCGGGGCTATTTCACCACTGGATGTAATATCTGTCGCGTAGGTGGGAGTATGTCATTGTTATTTCTGGAGATTACGTAGTTGTGTCAACCAACGTGTATATAAGGTAGCTCCATATTGTAGCGTCAGTCATTAGTTATACGGATGCAGTACAGTGAACAAGTCTACTAGATCAAGAGGCCTTAGTTGGCCAGTGAACGAGAGATGGTGAAGACTCAGTGAGCCATTATTGGTCATTGAGAGAGTGAGACCAAATGGTTGGTCCGTCACTTAGTGGAAGACGCGGACGCAAGGCTTACCAAGGAGTCAGAGAGGGCAACCCTGGACCTGCCAAGAGGTCATACCATAGTGACTTACAAAGAAGTCAGATGATATGGAGAAGAAGCAGTCGCAAGGATGTATCACCACGTTAGGCGTGACACATCTACAGTAAACACCAGAGCAATGGATTACGTCGTAATTACACTAAAAGTGTTAAAGGTACAGTCAAGTGAATCAGTGAGGGAAATATTTCGTATAAATTGTTAAATGTCCGGTCAAGAAGAATTCAAATTCATGCCTAGTTTCTTTCAGTTGCAATGTCATAATTTCATATTCTCATCTGTTTTATCGCAACAAGACTCACTATTTTTGATATATTTTTTAAAGAATATATATATTGTTCTATCAAACGAATTCATAGTTTCATTTCATTGACAGTAAAATATCTTAACCTCAAAATTAATGGGGAAACCGAACGCCAATCTCCTTTTCCCAGAACTTATATGGTATGTTGTCAAAAGTAAGCTTATTACCCCACACCCTAGAGATAGTCAAGAGTCTCATTCTATTATTGCTGTACTGAGTGACAGCTGGCGCCCTTCAAATAACGTATGTGTAAGTAAGCAGGTAACAAGTAAGTGCGAGTACAAGGTTCAACAAGTGTGTATTTTATTTAATGAATGTTAACTTTCATAATTTCCATTTTAAATGCAGATATTCAGATTTTCAATATAAATTCAGATTAATATGTTTGTAAAATCTAGTCAAACAGTTAAGAAAGTTACATAGTCTTGCAAAGGCTAATTTTCCTACCATGCTCATTGCACCGAGTTTCAAGTTCCAGGCTTTCAGGAAAATCTCCCATTAAAAACTTTGTTATATTTACCGCTGCTAATTCTTCATTGTTGCACGAAAAGTGCGGAAGGACACAAGCGCTTCCATCTCTTCCGTACATTCCTAGATTTAATGCTTGAATGATGTGCTTATGACTTCCAAATTGAAACTCCACACACTGCATAGAAAACAGTGACTTTTTTGTAGTTAGGTATTGGAATAATTTTCCAATTTCTTTGAAATCATTTAAGAAAAGGCTAAAACAACAGATATGGAATCTGCCACCTGAGCGACTGCCCTAAATGCAGATCAGCATGATTGATTGATTGATTGATTGATTGATTGATTGATTGATTGATTGATTGATTGATTGGATGATTGATTGAGCAACCATCCCCTGAATTGATAAAATAATCCCCTGTTCATTCCAACACTATCAATTTCTTTCCGCCTCACTACAGAGTTGGTCCTTGAAATCGAACACCATCATGAGGAAAATGCGGAAACATAATCTCCTCTGGGGAGAGCTATCTGCCACGTATGTCCATCAAAAAGGAGGAGAATGATGACAGCGTCTTGCACTGTTTGTTGTCGGGCATTTTGCCACGAGCAACGAGAGCAAGTATGCACGAAGTGTTCGAAATAAATGTTCTCATTGCTGTCAAGACGATTGTTTCCGTGCCTTTAGAAGTGCCCTACATTGTTTCTTAGTAACAATTGATATATAATAAAAAGTGCTGCGCCAAATTTTCCGTACTTTTGTCATGTCGCAAAAACAACGAACGTTTATAAAATAACCGAAGAATGTTTGAGCTGCACAGTTAAGACGAAGTCGTCGGCATAGGCCATACTGCTTACTACATTTCCACCCGAATGAATAGTGTGTTTGGATAAATTTTATTAATTATCATGTTGAAATGTTTGCACCAACTTCTAGTTTAATGATGAATAAGAAACGAGCCGAATGGAGGGGATAGGCAATTATTTCATTCTCGAAAGGAGGATTGTATATGCAACTGATTTGGGAACTGCAGCTGAGGGGTGATTGTCAGTAGACTGGGCACTATACTTGAAAAAAAAGTAGTAGAATTTCGAAGATAAGATTTACTTCGTGTTATCGACAGTTCTAGTAAAAGATTTTTAACTGCCGATGAGTTCCGTGACTTCCTACACTTTAATAAATCAAACTTATTTTGCTTAACTCGTAAAATCTATAGCAATTGAAGGGATGTTGAGGTTCACACTTACTTATGTTACATACTGCGATATATCGTAACATGTGAGGACGAACCAGTAAACTTAAACGCACATACTATAAAAGACACATTCCAATTGTCACCACTAGCTGAGAAAATGAGGTTTGACAGGAGAAAATAGGAAAATAGGAAACCAGAGGTAGAAGATGTTCTTCGGATCCGCCCCTAAAAATGAACACCAAGTTTTGCGGAGTGTTGGGAGGAACATCCTG
The DNA here is from genome assembly GCF_040414725.1 of Anabrus simplex. Lineage (NCBI taxonomy): Eukaryota > Metazoa > Arthropoda > Insecta > Orthoptera > Tettigoniidae > Anabrus > Anabrus simplex. Next base: position 56,601,425 of record NC_090265.1, on the reverse strand, counting down.
TTTCCCTCTTCTGAAACACGATCCGTACCTCGCAAAGACAGAAATAATTACCACCTCCTAATCCCTAGAGACCCAGGTCGAGAGGTGTCGGGTTACAGACCTGCTCTGTGGGTGGCATGAACTTAGGGTACACTTGTGAGAGAAATCTCCCCATGGGCTGAGCTACAAAACTTTTGTTTTACGATCGGGAAGTATACAGAACCAGACCCATCGTATGCATAATGGTAGGGCTGTGGCTTGATCATTCTCTTCCCTGTACTGTACATCTTACTGAATCACGGATCACACTTCCTAGGAGTCGGCTGCGTGGTCGAGGCCCTTGCCTTCTATTCTTAAGATCGCGGGATCGAATGCCTGTACACTAGGTTGGGTTTTAGGATGTTAAATGGAGAGTCTTGTGCCGGTCGACTTACCACCGCCTTTTCAATATCTGTGTGGTCGTGGGTGCGAACTCTCTCGAACACGTGGATTTAGTCCTGTTTTACGGCCGGGATGCCCTCCTGACGCCAACACTATATGGAGAGGTGTAATCACTATTGCGTGTGTCTGTGGTGGTGGTGGTGGTGGTGGTGATTATTGTTTTAAGACGAAGTACAACTAGGCAACCATCATCTATATAACACTAATCAGAGGAAAAAATTCAAGGGATCCGACACTTCGAAAATGAAGATATCGGTCAAAGAAAGACAAGGGCCACGAAGGCGTGAACATGAAAGACTCCCTACTCCTCGCAAACCTAATAGCGTCGGGGTCAGAAAAGAACAAGAGTTGACCAAGGGAGGTCGGATAGGATAGATGGAAGTGAGGAGCCTGGCACAAGTAAGTGGAAACAACGCCAGGACTCAGCTAAGGGACCCGTGGTCGCCAACCTACGCTCCAAAGTTCAGAGCCCATAGGCCCCTTTTAGTCGCATCTTACGACAGGCAGGGGATACCGTGGGTGTTATTCTACCGCCCCCACCCACAGGGGAACGTGTGTCTGTGATGGATGCGAGTGTAGTGTGTTGTCTGAATAAGAAGAGGGGATATTGGGACAGACAGAATCATCCAGTGCCCAGGCCAGAGGAATTAGACGCGATTAAAATTGCTGAGCCCGCCGGGAATCGAACCCGGGCCCCGCTGAACCAAAGACCTCAACAGTGACCATTCAGTCAAAGAGTTGGACACGCCATTGATTCTGAATATTAATTTATGCAGAGTGCTCATTGGCCTACGCATTCGTTACTGGTAGAATTAAAACTGTAGGAGGAGCAAAAATTAAATTGAATTTCCTCATTCGCGAAAACTGTCTCCAGTATTTGGAAAATTCTACACAAATCTGATATGTTTTTTGCCTTTAATCATCTGATTTCCGAACTGGTAGAACTGGCAAAACTGAAGAAGATGTAAAGTACTTTTCTTCCTGTCATACGAACGAGGACTCCCTGGGATATTTCGTTTTGTATCTCAGCACGTCATACGAGTTGTGACTCCTTGTTCGCAGATGAATAACAAAGGCGAAGTGAAGAAACTGCACCTTTACGATATTTCACAAGGCACATGCTGAATAATTCATTTCTCGAAGAAGGTGGGGAGAGATGAATTGCTGAGGGGGAAGGCTACGTATCATTACTTGAGTCATGTCCTTACTTTTTGGTAGGATGCACTCTTTGTGCAGGTTGGGTGGGTGTCAGCCACTTGCTGAGGGAAAGGGACCCGTACACAAAACAGTCAATGGGGGTGAGAAAACAGAGACAGAAGGGAAAATAGCATAAAAAGGAAGTTTTCTCTCATTTGTCTCCGATCCGTTGGCAGCTCGCTTGAAAATGGTTTCCTTTCCTAGTAGCGTCAACGCTTCTTTAAATCTATCATTAGGAATGTACACACAGTGACAAGCCAGTTTACTATAACTACTGTATTAAATTCACTTTGAGAAAGACACAATTTGCAACCCAACAGATGTGGGAAAAGCGGTAGAAGAAGAAGAAGATTATATCAGGGGCGTAACGATAGGGCCTTCAAACTCTGTAATGCAGGCGGGCCCGCGCGTTAAGGGCCCTAAGGGCCCTAAGATCTTCCCGAAGAGTAAACAAATGAATAAATGAAATGGCGTATGGCTTTTAATGCCGGGAGTGTCCGAGGACATGTTCGACTCGCCAGGTGCAGGTCTTTTGATTTGACTCCTGTAGACAACCTGCGCGTCATGATCAGGATGAAATGATGATGAAGACGACATATATACCCAGTCCCCGAGCCAGCGGAATTAACCAATGATAGATAAAATTCCCGACCCTGCCAGTAATCGAACCCGGGACCCCTGTGACCGAAGGCCAGCACGCTAACCATTTAGCCATGGAGCCGAACAATGAACAAATAACTTTACACGAATTCCACTCTGCACGGCAAAGGCGACATCGTGATGTGTCTGTACAATGGTCAGGAAAGATTTGTTCTTACATTGTGTAGAGTAATGGTCGGATGGTTGTATCTGTGTGTTCAGTGTGTTCAGTCTAAGTCCGCCGTCTCTCGTAACACGAACGACATGCGCTCTGCTCCAAGTTATTATTAAAAAACCGGAGAAAATTGATATTCCTCTTCTGTGGTGTAGTGGTTAGCGTGATTATCTGCCACCGCCCGGAGGCTTGGGTTCGATTCCCGGCTCTGCCACGGAATTTGAAACGTGGCACGAGAACTGAAACGGGTTCTACTCAGCCTCGGGAGATCAACTGAGTAGAAGTGGGTTCGATTCACACCTCAACCATCCTCGTAGTGGTTTTCCGTGGTTTCGCACTTATCCTCCACGCGAATGCCTTGATGGTACCTAACTGAAGGCCACGGCCGCTTCCTTCCCTCTTCATTGTCTATGGATTCCGCTCTTCCGATCCCCCACAAGGCCCTGTTCAGCAGAGCAGGTGAGGCTGTCTGGGCGAGGTACTGGTCCTCCTCCTCAGCTGTATCTCCCGACCCAACATCACTCTCCAGGACACTGCACTTAGGGTGGTAGAGGTGGGATCCCTCGCTGAGTCCGAGGGAAAAACCAACCCTAGAGGGTAAACAGTCTAAGAAGAAGAAGATTGGTATCAAAATATCCCATTTTAGACCTAATTACTCCCGTTGCTGTTTCTTACTGGAAACGATCGTTTTTGAAACACGATTTTAATAAAATACGTACGAAATATTATGACCAAAGACAGACTGTGTGAATTCAGCCTCCTCGGAATCGAATGTGTCATCCATCGATATTATTGAAATCGTCAGTGGCTTTGCATCCCAGAAAGTATACTGCATGATCCAGTTCCTTTAGAATCAAATGTGAGTAGCGATAGCTCTCCAATTGTTATCACGTAGATTGAGCGAGTGGTCGCGTGGCTTGGGTCTCGTAACTGCGAACTTGCATTCGGGAGATAGCAGTTTCAAACCCTATTGCCGGGCTGAGTGGCTCAGACGGTTGAGGCGCTGGCCTTCTGACCCCAACTTGGCGGGTTCGATCCTGGCTCAGTCCGGTGGTATTTGAAGGTGCTCAAATACGTCAGCCTCGTGTCGGTAGATTTACTGGCATGTAAAAGAACTCCTGAGGGACTAAATTCCGGCACCTCGGTGTCTCCGAAGACCGTAAAAGTATTTAGTGGGACGTAAATCAAATAACATTATTATTATTTATCAAACCTTATTGTTGACAGCCCTGAAGATAGCTTTCCGTGGTTTCCCATTTTCACACCAGGCAAAATGCTGGAGCAGTACCTTAATTAAGGCCACTCGTATCCCATCGTCTCCATGAAACCTATCTGTGTCGGTGCGACGTAAAGCAAATTGTAGTAGATCCAGTTAAGAATCCGTTACTTGGCCTGGAATCGTATCCGGGGCCTCCGGGTGGGAGGCAGGCACGCTACCCCTAGACCGTTCCGGGCTGAGTAGCTCAGTCATTGAGGCTCTGGCTTTCTGACCCCAACATGGCAGGTTCGATCCTGGCTCAGTCTGGTTGTATTTGAAGGTGCTCAAATACGTCAGCCTCTTGTCGGTAGATTTACTGGCACGTAAAAGATCTCCTGCGGGACTAAATTGCTTCACATCGGCGTCTGCCAAAACCGTAAAAATAGTGAATGGGACGAAAAGCCAATAACATAATTATTACCCCTTGACCATGGGACCGGCACTACTACTACTACTACCGGGCTGAGTGGCTCAGACGGATGAAGCGCTGGCCTTCTGGCCCCAACATGGCAGGTTCGATCCTGGCTCAGTCTGGTTGTATTTAAAGGTGCTCAAATACGTCAGCCTCGTGTCGGTAGACTTACTGGCACGTAAAAGAACCTCCTGCGGGACTAAATTTCGGCATCTCGGCATCTCCCAAAATCGTAAACATAGTTAGTGGGACGAAAAGCCAATAACATTATTATTACCCCTAGTCCATGGGGCCGGCACTACTACTACTACTACTACTACTACTACTACCGGGTTGAGTGGCTCAGACCCCAACTTGGCAGGTTCGATCCTGGCTCAGTCTGGTTGTATTTGAAGGTGTTCAAATACGTCAGCCTCGTGTCGGTAGACTTACTGGCACGTAAAAGAACTCCCGCGGCACCTCGGCGTCTCCGGAAACCCAAATGCAGTTAGTGGGGCATAAAGCCAAAAACTGTATAAAGTATATCCTAGAGACATACGACGAAGGAGCGGTTGTAAGCCGCTGTGTGCCTATGAGATAAATAGACTGGAGTCATGTAATTTTAAGTATTCTGGTTATCCAAGGGGAGAAGAAATAAACGACTGGAAAGTGAGAGTTCGGTCCACTTGAATTTAGAACTCTATCAGATAGAACTGTAGAATTCCATCGTCACCGCTCCACATTTTAGTAATTGCGATTCCCAGGGGGCTGAGGTGGAAGGAGGTAACTACGAAAACTTTCTCGGCATTAGCTGATGGTCAGTTTCGCACCGTCTAGTCTCCTGAATCAATTATTATACGTCGTAAAATATTTCGGTCGGTCAATTGTACGTATTTATGAACGTACTGTCATTTTACACCGGAAGTTGTACAGAAGGAGGTGTGAAGAAACGTGACACTACACAATATCTTATATCATTCTGGAGGTGTTATTGCCCTGCCCATGGGGACAAATCCGAACCAGATGTTGGGATGGTTCCTTCTTCAGTTCTGCGGTCAGCCGCGGCCTTATCGGTTCCACTTGCTACCTGACTTTAAGACTCTGATAGGAATAACAGACCATATGCTCGGTTCGTGCCTCATATGGCTTTAAGAAGCTAAAGCTGCTTACCTGTCAAAATAACCCGTGATTGGGCACAATACACGCATATCTCACCATGAAGAGGGGGTTCATGTAGGCAGCACGTATCAGAATGGAAGTTTGGAGAGTTCTTGACCCTACATCTAATAAAACGAGCGACCAAATTTCTAGTCTTGCCAGTTGTAAAAGAAAATAGCAGATTCAACCCAAAATTTCCATACAATGTTAAACTTACAGAAGTCAAATTCCCACGTAATATTACAACATTAGATGGTGAAATGTTGAGCCTTCGTGGCTCAGGCGGCAGTGTTCCGTGGTTCAAATCCCGGTCACTCCATGTGAAATTTGTGCTGGACAAAGCGGAGGCGGGACAGGTTTTTCTCCGGGTACTCCGGTTTTTCCTGCCATCTTTCATTCCAGCAACGCTCTCCAATATCATTTCATATGTCAGTCATTAATCATTGGTTTAGAGGAATGCATTAGAATTCAGCAGCCGGTATAGTTCCTATCCTCGCCGCTAGATGGGGCTTCATTCGTTCCATTCCTGACCCTGTCGAATGAGCGGAAACAGGCTGTGGATTTTCAGTTTTAATTTTTGTCGTCAGATGTTAATTTTCGGTCTTCGAATTCCGTAGATGTGGTGGGATTTTTGAAGAGTGAAAGAAATCAGTTGGACACTTCACGCCGCGCGATGTTGACGTGTGAACGATCTCTGGTGACACATCTGGTGTTTACAGGACAAAATCAATCAAAACTCGGCCATAGATCGTTCAACAGAGATCTGGATTGCCTGCCATCTGGTAGAGTAAAATGCGTCAAAATTGACACACAGGCAGCATAAATGGCATCAAAACGAAATTTCTGTAAAATCGTGCCTGCGGTTCTCCGATTATTATTATTATTATTATTATTATTATTATTATTATTATTATTATTATTATTATTATTATTATTATTATTATTATTCAGCTCTTCCCAGACCTGTAGGGTTTCAGGTGAGAACCTTGTCGAACATATGGCTTTGGCCCTGTTTCATGGCCGGATGCCCTTCCTAACGCCAACCCTATATGGGGGGATCTAATCACTTTTTCGTGTTTCTGTGGTGGTTGGCAGTGTTTTGTGTTGTCTAAATGTGAAGAGGGGAGTGTAGGGACAGATACCCAGTCCCCAAGCCAGAACAATTAATCAGATGCCATTAATATCCCCCACCCGGTTGGGAATTGAGCCCGTGACCCTCTGTCTTTTCTGTACCTAATATTAACTTCCGTGAAAATTGTACCCGTATGTTGCGTTATATGTGTTAAATTTTAAATGTGAATTGGTGCAATTGGCTATTGGCATCGCTGTTAGTGAACTAAGAGTGAGAGAGAGAGAGAGTGTGTGTGTGTGGGGGGGGGGGGGAAGTTAGTTGATATTGCCCCAAGTTAGGTTGTCTTGGTAGCTCGGGCTACTCAAAGTACAGAACTTCTGTGCTCAGGTCGGCGGGTTCGAACCCGGTTTAGTCCGATGGTATTTGAAGGTGCTCATATACGAGTCAGAAGATTTACCGGCATACAAAAAACTCCAGTGAGACAACATTTCGGTATCCCGGCGTCTCAGAAAATCCTGAATATAGTTAGATGGGCGTAAAACCAATAACATTATCTTGGAACGGATAGTTTCGGAGATAACCTATAAAATGGGCTTTAAAACATGGATGTATTTCATCGAGGCACCGTTAAGTTAGTGCTAACATAAATTAATTTGGTGTGATGTAGTGGTTAGTATGTTTAGCTGCCAGCCCCGGAGGCCCGCGTTCGATTCCCAGCTCTGCCACGAAACGGTGCTGGAACGGGGTCCACTCAGTCTCGGGAGGTCAACTGAGTAGAGGAGGGGGGGGGAGTGTTCGATCCCCTCCTTAGCCATCCTCGAAATGGTTTTACGTGGTTTCTCACTTCTCCTCCAAGCAAATGCCGGGATGGTACCTAACTTAAGGCCTCGGCCGCTTTCCTCCCTCTTCTTTGCCTATCCTACCAATCTTCCCATCCCTCCACAAGGCCCCTGATCATCATAGCAGGTGAGGCCACCTGGGCGAGGTACTGGTCCTCTTCCCCAGTTGTATCCCCCGACCCAAAGTCTCACGCTCCCGATCACTGCCCTTGGGACGGTAGAGGTAGGATGCCTCGCTGAGACCGAGGGAAAAACCGAACCTGGAGGGTAAGCGTATTAAGAAAGAAAGAAAAAGAATGAAAATCTATATTATTTTCGATTTTTCGCACTCCCATTGGCCTTAAGGAAATTACGTTCCTTCATCCTCTGCGCTCTAGGTAAATAGCAAAGATCAACCCAAGACTGTGCCACCATAGTTAGAGTGTACGTCTGGCATTCAAGATGTTGACAATGGCAGGCCGGCGGCAGGATGTTAGCCCGCGGCCGACCGATAATAGGGCTCTAGCCATTAGCTCGGCCACTTCCCACTGTTACCAACAGAAATGAAAAGGTTATATAAATCGCGGCCACAACAAGCCATGGGACCGCTCATCTCATACAATGGATATGCCTCAAGATACACCACAAAGCACGAAATATTTCGGCATCAAACAGGGAATTTTAATTCTCTCCTATTCCTAGGCCATAATTGCTAGTCGATGACATATTACGATATTTTCTATATTATGATATTTTCCACTGTATTCAACGGTGATAATCATTGGTCTTACAAGATAATTTTGTAAATGAATTTTTCTTAATTTTCATTCTTTTACTAGTCTCAAGAGAGAAATTTCATTCTGGTAAAATACATCTGGTGACTTATGGGCTTAGCTAGATTTTAATGTGATTTGAGTAATGACTTTATTATTATTATTATTATTATTATTATTATTATTATTATTATTATTATTATTATTATTATTATTATTATTCAATCAGAGTACCCTCTAAGGTTGGCTTTTCCCTCGGGCTCAGCGTTTAAAATAAAAATAAAAATCGCCTTTAGAATAAGCTAACACCTTTTGTCTTAACTGCTCTAAGTGTTGTATTCAGTGAAACATTAACACATAAATTGCTCTAAGTCTACATTAAGCCAAATTGTAACTTTTCTTGAAATACCTACGGAAGATGAAGCACAGTAAGTCAGTGTTTTTTTCGATAAAACTGTTAGTTAATCTTGGTTTGTGGGCTGATTATCTGGATAGTAAAAATGAAATGGCGCATGGCTTTTAGTGCCGGGAGTGTCCGGGGACATGTTCGGCTCGCCAGGTGCAGGTCTTTTGATTTGACTCCCGTAGGAGACCTGCGCGTCATGATGAGGATGAAGTGATGATGGAAACAACACATACACCCAGTCCCCGTGCCAGCGAAATTAACCCATTATGGTTAAAATTCCCATCCCTGCCGGGAACCGAACCCGGGACCCCTGTGACCAAAGGCCACCACTCTAACCATTTAGCCATGGAGCCGGACATCTGGATAGTAACTCCTTTTAAACAACATTCATCATCAAATAATTTGTTTGCTACGAAAAATAATATGTCACCTACTTCTATTCCATAACTTTAACAAACATATTCCATAATTTTAGAGATATTTTTTTCGCGAGAGTAGATACTGGCAGGAAATAATGTGAAAACTTTCAAACCAGTTTTACTCAAATGTAAGATTTTTTAGTGTTTTGCCTGTAATAACATGTCAGTGACAGTTCTCTTTAACACAGAACGTTAAATTCAGCCATCCGTTTTTCCATTACAGGAAGGGCTGATTTAGATCCTCTAGATCCAAAAGCGTGTTGCTGATTTGGTCATCAGTCCATAGACTGGTTTGATGTAGCCCTGCATGCCACCCTATCCTGTGCTAAACTTTTCATTTTTACGTAGCTCTTACCTCCTACAATTACTCTGATCAGTTTGCCACACTCATTCCTTGGTCTAGCCCTACCGTTCTTACCGCCTACGCTTCCCTCAAAATCTAGCCGAACAACTTGTGGGTGTCTTAAGATGTGTTGTATCATTGTATCTCTTCCTCAGGTCAAATTTCGCCAAATAGTTCTCCTCTCAGAAATTGGATTCAGCATCTCTTCATTCATGAAACGATCTCCCCATCTCACCTACAGCATTCTTTTGTAACATTTTAGAACCTTGTATTCTCTTTCTTTCTGAGCTAGTTATCGTCTATGTTTCACTTCCATACATTGCCACGCTCCAGACGAAAGTCTTCAAAATCTTCGTTTCATAAGAAAGTCCTTCCTTGCTTGTGTTAGTCTGCATTTTATGTCCTCCTTACTTCTCTCATCATCAGTCATTCTGCTACCCAAGTAACCACATTCATCTACTTTAAGATTTCATTTCCTACTCTAATATTTCCTATATCACCTGACTCAGTTCGACTCCTCAAGAACTGTGACCATACCATTCATAAATTTCCCCATTTCTTCTGCAGAATCAAATAAAATTAAAATATAATCGGCATGAGAGACTACTCGCAAAAATGAGTGCCTTTGGACTAGACAAAAGAATGACTGAATGGGTGGCTACATTTCTGGAAAATAGAAAGCAGATAATTAGAGTAGGCGAAGCTTTATCTGACCCTGTAATAATTAAGAGGGGAATTCCTCAAGGGAGTATTATTGGACGTTTATGTATTCTTATATATATAAATGATATGATTAAAGAAGGGGAATCAGAGGTAAGGCTTTTTGCAGACAATTTTACTCTGTATAGAATAATAAATAAGTTACAAGATTGTGAGCAACTGAAAAATGACCTCTATAATGTTGTGAGATGGACAGTAGGCAATGATATGATGATAAACGGGGTTAAAAGTCAGGTTGTGAGTTCCACAAATAGGAAAAGTCCTCTAATTTTTAATTACTGCGTTGATGGGGTGAAAGTTTCTTTTGGGGATCATTGTAAGTACCTAGGTGTTAATATAAGAAAATATCTTTATTGGGAAAATCACATAAATGTGGTTGCGAATAAAGGGTACAGAACTCTGTACTTGGTTATGAGGGTATTTAGGGGTTGTAGTAAGGATTAAAGGAGAGGGCATATTAGTCTCTGGTAAGACCGCAACTCAAGTTGGTACCAGTGTATCGGACCCTCACCAGGATTACTTGATTCAAGAACTGAAAAAATGCAAAGAAAAGCAGCTCGATTTGTTCTGGGTGATTTCCGACAAACAAGCAGCATTACGAAAATGTTGCAATGTTTGGGCTGGGAAAATCTGAGGGAAAGGAGATGAGCTGCTCGACTAAGTGGTATGTTCCGAGCTGTCAGCGGAGAGATGGAGTGGAATGAGATTAGTAGATTCATAAGTTTGACTGATGTTTTAAAAAGTAGGAAAGATCACAATATGAAGATAAAGTTGAAATTCAAGAGGACAAATTGGGGCAAATATTCGTTTGTAGGAAGGGGAGTTAGGGATTGGAATAACTTACCAAGGGAGATGTTCAATAAATTTCCAATTTCTTTGCAATCATTTAAGAAAAGACTAGGGAAACAACAGATTGCCACCTGGGCGACTGTCCTAAATGCAGATCAGTATTGATTGATTGATTGATTGATTGATTGATTGATTGATTGATTGATTGATTGATTGATTGATTGATTGATTGATTGATTGATTGATTGATTGATTGATTGATTGGCAAATCTCAAGTATTGATTTCCTTTTCTTGGATTGTAATTCCCTTTCCAAGTTCCACTCTGATTTCCTTTACCGCCCCTTCTGTATAAATATTGAACAGTAGAGGGGAAAATCTGCAACCTAGCCTCACTCCTTTCTAGATTGTTGCTTATTTTTCATAGCCCTCGATTCTTATCACTGCATATTGATTCTTGTACCGTCTGTCTTCATAAAATTCGCGTAAATCCAAAAGTCATTTTCGTAAAAAATTTGCAGTGTCTTCTAACAGTGACCGCTTTAACTGTAGTAAATCCTGTCCTTCTGATTCTCTCTCTCGACTGTCTTACCCCATTCCTCTTAATCGCTGCTGCACAAGAGTGTACTTTTGCTCTGGTTCCGGCAACCGTGAAACTTCCATCAGCATCGCCAACCCTCCCGGAGGTCATCTGCAAGCATGCTGATGGCTGGCAAACATTGGCAAAGTCCGCACAAACTTGGAGAAACACTCGCTCTTATTGGGATCTGATGACAACGTCGGACCAGGGGATAATACCGGAATCTGGGAAGACAAGGACGAAAAACACGCGAACGCGTTCCTCCTTGTCTACTTGAGGTCGATAGCAACACCCCCGAGGCTTTCTCAGACTTGAATCTTAGGGAGTGGGAAGGGGGTTGAATATCATGTTCTGCACCCTGTAACAGCCACCACCTAGTTTTGTTACCCGCTCCTCATCATTGTTCTCGACTGTTTGGGCGCCTCCAGCGGCGTGAGATTGTTCCTGCCATGAGAAGACTAGCACACATTTACACACTGCTCTTACATACGTAGAAAAGTGAAATGACTAAGGAACTCCTGGAGACAACGGTCTTCAGGATATTTCATTTCTGAGATAACAATAATCTGGACCGAGTACATCAGCAAAGCAATGAGAGGAATGGCAAGCGTTTTATATTCCTCTCGCTTGTGGTGAATCTGATTATAAAATGCAGTTCCAAGGTCCTTCATTCATGTTTTACAATCTCGTTTGGAGAAACCGTTATAGGCTGAAAAATAGCGAGTAAATCGTTGCCATAGGTGCACTTTTTTATGAAGTTGAATTACTATGTTAGAAAGAAAGAAAGAAAGAAAGAAAGAAAGAAAGAAAGAAAGAAAGAAAGAAAGAATGTAACAAAGAAAGCTGAAATTGTCTCTATTTACTATACTCTTCATAAAATATACCGTATTAATTCTGAAATGATTATGTAAAAATTACAATCTGCAATACAAATTAAAAATAAACGAAAGTAGAAAGAAAAGAAAGAAATAAAGAATTCGACTAGCTAATTTTTTCATTTACTAGTATTTTGCTGATTCATTAGATTTGCAGAGACTAAATAAATAAATAAATAAATGAATAAATAAATAAATAAATAAATAAATAAATAAATAAATAAATAAATAAATAAATAAATAAATAAATAAATAATAAGCTATAAAACTAAAAAGGAAAAAGAAAAAGAATTTCAGAAGCTGATTTTTTTTTGGTTTTTAATACGCCAATAAATCAATAAGTACATACATAAATAAATACATTAATTAATGAATCAAAATAGAAGGCAAAGAAAGAAAGAAAGAAAGAAAGAAAGAAAAGAAAGAAAGAAAGAAAGTTGGATAGAACACTAAAAGCTATTTTTCTTTTATTACTTAATACAATCTTCATAAATATTTTCGTTGATTCCTTGGATCTGATGATGTTTTAAATAAGTAATAAATAAATAAGTACAAAAATAAATGAATAAATAAATAAACAAATAAATAAATAAATAAATAAATAAATAAACATGAAAGACGGGGGAAAATAAACAGGGATTTTTTTCAACGTTTACTACACCTTCACAGACATGTTGAAATCGAACTACTACCTGTAATTCAAGGAAGGAAACAATATTTATTGTATACTTTGTGGAAATTCTATTTCAATTGGAGTTACTATATCCGAAAGAAGAAACAGTATAACTAGAAATTATAGTTATTTTTAACGTTTAATTCAGCTTCATAAAAGTATATTCTGTATTCCAAATAAAGGGGAAGGTAGAGCGTTTTGTATCCGTATTAAATATGACCACAATATCAACAGTCACGGAAAGCTACACGATTACTTCCATTTTAAACAAACAAATAAAATTGTTGTTTTCAAATTTAATGCTTTTCATGTTTAAGATACTTCAGTATTCATGTTTCATGTTTCATTCGACAGTTTCTAACTTCGTTGCTGGGTAGTTATATCTTGTCCACTATAAAAATGGTAAACTGCACCATTAGGTTCTAGTTTTAAATCCTTGCGCTCACCATCTTCGTGATTATCAATGACCCCGGTTTTCAACGCTCATTTTATCACAATACCCGCTTCACGTCTTGTGGCATCGACTTCAGTCGTAGTATGTTCAAACATTTTCCGTCAAACATGGGAGTTTGATGTTGGGGTCTTGTGAGGTGGATGGGGGATCATAGGTTACTTAGCAGGATAACGGACTCGACAGTGGAGGATAAGAGAAGCAGAATGAGGAAGGCATTAATGATTATAGCCTTAGCTTTTAATGATTCGAATGGCCTTGAAGAGGGCCACTATGGCTAGTTAGTAGGCCTAATAGAAGGTCGTGGATTCGGTTGATTCATTGTCAGATGGTTAGAGTGAACGATGAAAGGCACAACAGTAATTTCGGGTGGCTATTACCAGTGTGGTGCAGCCCATTAATGGTGGAACCTCCGAAGAAGGTGTAGAGGAAGCTGTGTATTGTTACAGAAGAGGATCGTGTTGAAATACTTTTCTAATTGCTTAATGTCGCACAAATGAAATTGCGTATGCCTTTTAGTGCCGGAATGTGTCCGAGGACTTCGGTTCACCAAGTCCTTTGATTTGACTCCCGTAGGTGACCTGCGCGTCGTGATGAGGATGAAATGATGATGAAGACGATACATACACCCAGTCCCTGTGCCAAGGGAATTAACCAATTAAGGTTAATATTCCCGATCCTACCGGGAATCGCACCAGGGATTCCTGTGACAAAAGGCCAGCACACTAACCATTTAGTCATGGATCCGGACAACGTCGCACTAGCAGATTGAAAGTCTTCGGGGACGGACATATGTGAAAGGGCTAGGTTTGGGAAGATAGCTGCTGTGGCCTTAATTAAGGTACAGCCCCAGCATTTGCTTGGTATGAAGATGATAAAATACGGAAAAGCATCTTCAGGGCTACCCAGGTCTAACCCACTATCCCCAAAATGCAGACTCACAGCTACGCGACCCTAACCGCACGCGCAACTTACTTGGTAAGTTTTGTGTGTAGTGAATGAGTTACCGGGATGTTGGGAACAGCACAAGTCCCCGAACCAAGGGAATTAACAAGATTAAAATCCTCGACCCGGCCGGAAATCCAACACGGGATCGCCTGAACGGAAGGCTACTACGCCGACCATTC